>NW_021636528.1:0-25334 GCF_004799145.2 Neltuma alba | reverse complement strand
ATTATAATATTTTAAAAAATATGTCATATTTTTTATAATTAATTACTTATCTAATTTTTTTTAATAAAAATACGTGAATAGATAATACTTCTGTCCTGGTTTGCTTTTGTCTCGTTACGGTTTTTTTGGACCGGGTTGGACCCATCCTGAGACAGACATGCCTTGTATAAAACTACACATAGCATATTCGTTTTTAGAGAACATTCAAAAAAGAAAAAAGCTCCAAGTGGAAGTGTGGAACATGTGGTGGAAGACGACAAATCAGGATTATATATCTGTGATGACTGGTGATCCGCAGGCTCTACTCTCGTCGGTTCCTTAATTTCTTTTCTTTTTTTTAATACTGAGAGTACGAAAATTCCAATTTACATCATCATCCTTTTCAGGTTAATTATAAAATATAATGTTTTAAAGTCAATTCCTTATATATAACTGCCTAAAAGATAATTTTTTTGGACCGATTGTGTATATACCAGGTCTAAAAAAATGTTACAAAGAACATATTTGTAAAATGCACATGTTTATTAGCCCCCTGTTTATTTGAGGAGTTATTCACTATGCTGCATTTTAAGGACTTATCCTCCTCTAATCTATGTGTTGCATTTTGAGAAGCTTTTTTTCGCCTATCATTCACACAAAATTTAATTAGGTATCATTTGTTGAGTACGCATAATCAATTTAATGCTGTTTACAACACTTCAATAGATTTCAACACTATTTCACCTCCAGAGATTAACATTTTAAAACAAACTAAATTTCAGGAACTAAAATTATTGGTTTAATTTGAAATTTAAGAGACCAAACCAAAATGAGCTCAAATTTCAAGGACCAAAAATTAGACTACCTTTGTTTCTAATTATAAGATCTTATTTATAAACTACAAATAAGATCTCTTAATTAGGACTAGAGATAGTATTAACCCATTTTAAATGTGCATCCCTTAGGATTTTATTCTTTGAAACATGTGATTCCACCTTATGTGAATTGGCGCATTTATATCAATCGGGAACTTCAAAAGCAAGCGGATTTATGGAGTCAAAATGTTTTCCGTGGAATAATTGCAATTGTAAACTAAGAACTAGTCAATCCTTATATTTTTCACCTTAGAACAACTTAGATCTTGTTTGTCATCAAGTTTAAAATCACTTATAAGCACCTTTCATTAAAACCAAGATAAAATTTTTCTCACATACTTACCTTATATTTATAAATCACAATTAAAAAGTTACTTATAAGTTATTCTAAAACCCTTAATCCATAAAAGTCATTAACTCAATAAATTAGAAAAATTAAGTTGTTGTGAACCATTAACTTAGGTAAGATTTCACTAAAGGGGGCATATATGACTCAATATTTACCCCAAAAAGATCATTAAAAATCGTAAGTTGAATAAAAAAAGCAGTCAAGTAACTATTATGTTCTCATAATTTTTTTCGTTTTTGTAATAAAAATAATATTATTTGACAATAATAAATATATAAGAAATTAAATATGATACTAAGAGAATGACTAGGATTCGCAACCAAACAACGGCAACAAGACTTCGTTGTCGTCAAGTGAGCCCCCATTGATGACACTGAGGTCTAAGTCTGTGAATTATATGCATACCCTTGTTATCAAGTTTGCCACTTTATTTTTGAGCCGCCCTTTCCCTGGCATAAAAAGAAATTAAATTTTTAGCTTCTCAAAAATCCAGCATAAAAAAGTCATTTCAATCAATTTTGTTTATAAATTAAAAATATCATTCTTAAAAATATTCTTGAGTTGCTCTCACGTATAACTGACGTGAAAATTAGAATGTAAAAGATGCCTTTTAAGTGAAATAATATAAAGGGCTAAGATGCAATTTTGACCCTGATTTTATTTCTCATGTGTAATTTTGTGCAATTTTGCTCTTAATCTTTTAGTTGTACAATTTTTCCATTGATCTTATTTTTTAGGTGCAATTTTATCCTTGATCTTCTTTTTTTGGTGCAATTTTGCTTCTAATCTTTGGATGTAATTTTGACCCTGAGTTCGAAAAAAAGATCAGGGTCAAAATTGCATCACCAAAAAGATTAGAGACAAAATTACACCTGAGCAATAAAATCGGGATTAAAATTGTACCTTATTCCTAATTTAAATGAATAATTCATTGGATTGTTCATCTAATTATTCTCTCAATATCCCTGCATTAATCTGGAGCATATAGAAACCTCGCCAACGGATAGGATAATTTTTGTGTGTAGCAATAATTAGGAGTATTCATATTATCGCCCGCTGTAACCACCCAAACCCGGTAAAAAAATCTCTAGCCCCCCCAAAAAATTGACCCCAAAATATATTAGGCCTTTTCGGGTGGGGCCCCTTGCCGGTCATAGCAGATAACTCCGCCGAATATTTTGCAGTTAGTGTCTATTTGGTTAACACAAGCAGTTCTTTTCAATCCAAACAAGTGATTGTGAAGTTTATTTATCTCTCGTCTGGTTAAACTTTTTGAAATCTGAATCGTCACTTGCGCACATACAAGTTAGTAGTAATTATTTTTGTGATTGAAAAATCCTGATAAAGTTTCAGCAACAAGAATGTCTCCTATATACGCTTGTTAATAATAATTGTTAAATTATAATTATATTCAAATAACATATTAAATTATATTTCCCCTATCTACTCTCATTGTTTTTTTGATAATTACATATCTATCCGTGATTTTAATAAATCGTATCTAAACATAATATTCTCGAAGTCACTCCTAAGAAAAAGTATTCAACTAAAAATAAAAATTAATCAACTTCACTTTTAATTAGAATCACTTATAAAATCATGATTATATAAAATCATAGTTGTTTACTGCTGCTAATCCGTACTTAGAAACTAAAAAGACCAAAAATTATTAAAAAGAGATTATAAGTTGTCATAGCACAACAAAGGGCTTCGCTTGGAAGCCAGAGACCGGATCGAATATTCTTTTTATTTGCAAACGTAATTTATGATCACTCATCCACAACTTGCAATCGGAAATTGTATCGGGGCCTTATTATTAAAATAATGTAATACTTCTCCGGTCTTTAATGTAAGACCTCATTAAATACTTTGAGTAGATTAAATACATTAGTTAAATTATTTGATATTTTTCTGGTTCTAAATATGAGACCCATTTTGTAGTGTAATTTACACTAGAAAATGGTCTTATATTCAGGACTAGTATATGTTTTCTAAAATAGCCTAATCATCTTTCCCTATTGATTATTGTTGAAAGAATATATTAATAGGATTACTTTAAGAAAAATTAATAAACATGTGAAATAAGTCTTGCGTATAGAATCAATATTAACTTTTGAATTAAGTCATACATTAAATACGGAGTAGCTTTTATACTTAGAGATAGATAAAGTTAAGCCCAAATATGAACACCACTCGTTGATGTCAACAAGGAAGCCATTACTGATATATTCCCATCAATTGATGAAATCGCGCATTCAAAAGGAAAATATAAGAACGGTGCAGAACAGTAAATCCCCTTGATTTTACTGATATATCGGATAATTCAGACTCTTGAATCTTTTTATTTTTCATAGAAAACTAATTTAATTAGAAAGAAGAGAGACGAAAATACATAAATGGAGGATCTTCCAAGACAAAAAAGACTAGACAAACTTCAGCTCAAAAGAGCTTTCTAGTCCCATTGCAGTGGCCATCTAAGTTTTTCTCCCAATTTCTTAGCCACTGATTGAATACATAGAATTTTGTCAGTGACACACCCCTTTGGGAATCTAAAGACAGGGCCTCTAATGTCTAAAGTTTTCATTCACACGGTGATGCCCAACAAGATGGAATGCCAAGGGAAACTGCTAAAGCACAAATATGAGAGTTATCTGAAGATCTTAGGGTGAATGTTCAGGAATATATATTATCAGTATAATGTATATGACTGACTATCATGCAATTGTGGCATTATTCCTAGGAGTCAACTACTGGGTAGGAGTAATTGTATGAAGATATTTTTCCATTTACGGTACACAGGTCTGTATACATGATTTTCCTCTCCAATTATCATTTGAGAGAAGAAATACGATTACCCACTTTTTCAGCATTGTATCAGAAATCCATAAGAATATGAAATTTTGATTACATTACCAGTCTGGCAAAAACAACCAGCAATGAACTTCTCAAGGCAGTAATTTGAGCAGATTGCATACATTTGACAACAGTAGCAACTAGGTCATGCATACGTACTGCCATTTGTGACAGCAACTGTAATACTATTTCCGATACTAAATACAAGAACTAGTTGGCTAATTTAAGTAAGTTAAAAAAATAAGTTTAGTTAGTTATTTATAATAAATATGTGTTATTTTTCTTAAAATATGAAGTATATTAGCTAGAATTATTATTATTAGAAGGATTATCTTTTAAAAAATGTATAAATATAAAAAGCAAAGTGGATTGAGGTATTATATTTAGGACTAAAATAGAAGTTAAACGAGGTCTTATTTTAAGGACTGGAGGTAGTATGATGCCTTTTTATGTCTCTTTACATATCTCCCCTTAACAAAATAAGTAGTGACTTGTGATGCATGCAGGTGCCGCGGTTAGTATGCTCACTGCTTTCTGTTCCAAACCCAGATGACTCTTTGGTGGCTGAGATTGCCACAATTTGCAAGAACGACAAAGCAAGTATCAGGCTGCTACCTGTTCTTGGACTCAGGAATATGCCGTGAACTAGTCTAGCCCTAGAGATTGCTGCCCATAGATATGCCATGAACTAGTTTAGCCCCCTTCTTTTCACTTGCGTTTCTTTTGTTGGGCAAGCTACTGAGCAGGTGAGAGTGTTTAATGAACTCAATCTCCCAAATTTCATCAGTCCCTGTAAGATTGCTTACATTCTTAGAACTCGAACAGGACATTAATTTCTAAATTTTAGCATCATGGTAGTTGAATGTGTCTGTTATACCCCTCTGTTCTATTATAAGACACGTCCAACATGTTTCACATAGACAAAGAAAAACCTTAAACTGCATTAACTCTTCATTAAAATAAAGCAACTTTCCAACTTTATTCCCCTTTTAATATATACATCTTTAAAAAAAATAACCATCAATTATATAATAAATGAAGGATTAATAGTAGCCACATAAGATGTCGCTTGTAGGTATTGCCTGCTTTGGTGCAACCGTAGCCACATCACGGTTTTGTTCCCCTAGATACAACAGTAGCCACCCAGAAAACACATCTACAGGAGAGAGGTATCTGCACACCTTATAAGGCGTGCTTCGTTCCCCTCTTAACCCGATATGACACTTCACAATTTACCCCCCCTTGAGCGCCCAGCGTCCTCATTGGCATACCAACTCGATCCTAGCTCTAATACCAAATGTATCGTCCCTAGGTCCTGGAGTGCAGCCGTAGCCACTCAGGATGTCGCTCGTAGATATTATCTATTTGGTATAGCCATAGCCACCTTACAGTTTTGTTCCCCTGGGTGCAGTCGTAGCCACCCAGAAAATGCATTTATGAGGGAGAGATATTTGTACCCTAATAAGGCTGACACACTAACTTAACCTTGGCTTTGATACCAAATGTAACTTCCCAGGTCTTGGAGTGTAGCTATAGCTACCTAGGATGTCGCTCGTACATATTGTTCACTTTGGTGCAGCCCGTCACCACTCACATTTTTGTTCCCCTAGGCGTAGTCGTAGCCACCTAGAAAATATGTCTACGAAGGAGAGGTATCTACACCCTTATAAGATATTCTTTGTTCCCCTCTCTAGCTGATATGGGACTTTACAATCCACTCTTTTAGGGCCCAGTGTTCTTGCTGGCACACCGACTTGACCCCAGCTCTGATACCAAATGTAACATTCCCTCACGTCCTAAGTATAATCGTAGCCATCCAAGTGTCACTGGTAGATATTGTCCAATTTGGTACAGCTGTAGCCACCTTACAGTTTTGTTTCCCTCAATGCAGCAGTAGCCACCAAGAAATGCTCTACAAGGGAGAGGTGTCTGCACCCTTATAAGGCGTACTTCATTCTCCTCTCTAGCTGATGTAGAATGTAATATCCTATTTTTTTTAAAAAAGAAAATATATATATATATATAAGTCAACTTTCCACCGAATTCGGTGGAAAGTTGACGGTGGGGGTGGAAATTTGGAGGGGTTTGGCGGTAGAATTCAACCCCCTCAATAAATGTTTGGGGTTGTTAAAACCCCCTCCCCCCCTAAATTCATTTCTCGCATCAGACGCAAGGAGGAAAGAGAGATAGAGTGGGTGAGGAACGAGAGAAAGAGAGATAGAGTGGGAGGAGCAAACCGGTAGAGGAGGAAACAAGCTTTGAAGATATTTTAGGTACATAAAATTACTTCTTTTCATCAAACTTTCTTTATAAATATTTCCTGTATATTTTAAGCTTCCTATTTACATTATTACTATAGTGATTAGAGAAAAATTTTGAGACTTATATATGATATAAGTATTGAGTTTTGATAAAAGACGACTATAGAAATTTATAAGTGAATGAGTTGTTAATTTTAATCGGTTAGATTTGTCCATTTGTTGGTTTTTAGTATTTAAATTAATTTTTCTAGTTAAAAATCTGTTATATATGATTTATATTATATTTTTACCAATTAAATTCAAGTTAAGTAATTTATTTGGGTTGTTTGGCATATTATTAAGATTTTAATCGGTTTAGTCTTATTTATTGGGTGATTGGAGGTTTTAAAATAATTATTGTAGCTAAAAATTTTATTATTTGTGGAAATATATATATATATGTAGTAGTTATACCATTAAAGTTTTTGATCAGATTACTTATTTATAAATACTTGAAGTATTATTGAATTTTTGATAGTTTGATTTTAAGGTTTAAACTTAAAATGAGATTTTTAGAATTTAGAACATAATAATTTTATATTTAGAATTGTGGAAAATCCTTTTATTAAGGTAAATAATTTGGAGATGGTAAATAAATAATTTGGGTTGTTAGAAATTTTAAGTTGTTTCTAAAATACTTAATAATTTTTGAGTTATGAGAGTTGCGGGAATTTAGAATAAAAATTTAATTAAATTAGAAATTTAAATAATATAGAGAAGTTTAATTAATTAATTAGTTAGTTTATATTAATATGTAGTTATATTAATTGTGTAGATGAATTATTGGGTTGAGCAAAGGATTGACCTTGTGGTAATCCTTAGTATTGCTTTGGCGAGAGGTAACCACTTTCCACTTGTTATATGTGCTAATATGTTGTTTGTGAGTATTTTCCTATTTTTGAATAATATTTGTTATTTGGAATTCGAGTAGATATATTATATCTGTTGAGCTATGAAAATTGTCTTGTAGGATTTTTGGAATTGTGATTGAGAAGTTTAGAAAAGATATATGATTTATATCTTATGAATTATACTGAGAAAAGATTGAGACATTTTTATTATATTGTGAATGATTGGTTGTTATTTGGATTTTGGATTGAGTCCTATCCTACCACGTGGTAAGGCCGCCATTGGTGCACATTGGTTGGCTTCTTCCTTCGTCCCCCATAGTGAGGATAGGCCTTTGTGTATATGTCTGATTAATCCCCCATAGTGAGGGATAGACTTATATAGCTTGTGTGATAGCCCCCAAAGTGAAGGTTTGAATGATTGAAATTATATACCTATCTTTTTGAGAATTAATAACTGTCCCACTTGACACCTCACGAGCACGTGTTAGTATGTATGATGAGTTGGAAAGTTGGTTACTGAGGCATTTGTCTCACCCCGTGGTTTAACATTTTCGGGTGATAGTTCGGTGGTGGGCTATCAGGGAAGGCTCCGAGGCATAGTGTGTTGTTATAGCTTGTATAGCCTCTTTGCTTTTGTTCTATGTGCTGACTTGTTATATATTGCCACATAGGGCTCATCTACTATCATGATGTAAAATAATACTTTTAATTACTACTATCTGGTATGATAGGGCTGCGAGGAGGCCCAAGACATCTTAGACTCTGCATGTAACGCTCCTTTGAAAGTGTTGACTTTTGACTAATGGGCTCTATAGTTTATATTAAACTGATTTATCAGTTCGTATGTTTGAAAATATAAGTTTGGTTTGGGCTAATGGTTGAATGATATTTCTGGATTTTGAAAGTCCAAGGCCCAAGATAACGATCGATGTTACTCTTATTATAAGTTTATTTCTTTTAACCATGATAGTGATTTTTTTTTAAAATTTTAAAGTTTCTTCTTTTCTATCATGGTTAATCATTCAAATAAATTGTTGGATTTAATCTAAACTGGTTTTGAAAGAGCGGTTGTCACATATGACTTCACAATCCATCCCCTAGGGTCAAGCGTTCTCTCTAGCATACCGACTTGATCCTAACTCTGATACCAAATGTAATGTCCCAAGTCCTAGAGTGCAGCTTATCCATTCAGTATGTCACTCATAGATATTGTTTGCTTTGGTGCAAACACAGTGCCCTCATGATTTTGTTTCACTAGGTGCAGCTATAACCACAACATCTTGAGCCAAACATTTTGTTGACCGAGTCAACTATTTCCCATATATCTCAACAAATATAATGAAAGAGAGTGACATTATATCTTTTTCGTGTAATTCTACTTAGTTCAGCAACTGACAATGTCAAATTCATGCTAGTAGAGCTCATAGGTCCTAATGGTCTTTACCCATCTAAAACGGGGCTTTGCATAGGGAAGAAAGGGCCGTGAGCAGATGAAATTTAGGCAAGAAGGCAAAATTGAAGAGGCAGGGAATAATGCTATGGGGCTCATTAGAAGATATGTCAGAGAAATTGAAAGCTGTGCATAACGGGCCCTGATATGTGGAGAAAATCTCAAGTATAAGGACATTTACAACAAGTAAATCAATAATAGGTGTTTTTTGAAAAAAATTTGGTCATACAATAATAGGTATTACATTAACAAACTAATAGACTATCAGCATTATCCCTGATTTTTTGCTAACCCCTTTGCTTTTCCCTTAATCTTCAGCTGACATCTGTTGAACCAGAGTTTGAACCAGTCTTCCAATAGTTCAATCAAACAAAACAAAATAAAGCAGAGGGCCAGACAATAATAAATCAAAATTCCAAAAGAGAAAATCAAGTACCAAAAGCTTAAGCAATATAAAAGAAAAAGGTAGGAAGGGCATAGAGCTCCGAAAAAGAAAAAAGGAAATAGGCAACATGTTTGAGCTGATATTACCTTAAATATATAGGAAATGGTAGAAAAATGAAATAAAGTAACAGAAAAATCAAAAGGAAATATTGCAATAAAGTCCCACCCAATAGAATTAAATACAAAAAGGAAAATAGGTATGGATGGTCAAGAGATGCTCACTACAACATTATTGTTGTTGCCTACTATCACGCCCAAATCAAATCTGACCAGCTTTGATACCACTTTGCTGGTATTATAGAGAGACAGATGTACTAAACAGAAAGAAAAATACTAGAACGAGAGAAAATAGATGTGTAGAGGTAAGTGTTCTATTTTTTTTTATTAATAATAACTGATGTAATTGCAAAGATAATAAGCTACTTAGTTTGTAGACTTTTACTGCAACAATAAATAAAAAAATAAAATGGAAGAAAATCAAATTTATTTGTTAAAAATTAGGAAACCAACAGATTAACAGTATCATCCCTGATTTTTTGCTGACCTTTTTGCTTTTCCCTTAATCTTCAGTTGACATCTGTTGAGCTATAGTTTGAATCAATCTTCCAACATTTCAATAAAACAAAGCAAAATAAAATAGAGCCTCAGACCAGTGATTTGAAACCCGGACCGGACTGGACGGTTGGACCGGTTCGGCCGTCAGCCGGTCATTTTGTCAGCTCGGTTTAGAGCTTTAAACCGTCTGAGGGGTTAGGCCGGTTTCAACCGCTCAGAATCGGCTTTTAGGCCGGAAGCCGGATTCGAACCAGGAACCGGAGCGGTTTGCAAGTAACCGGACGGCCGGGAAAAAAACAAAGAAGGTGAAGAGAAAACTGGGGAAGGAGAGGGATTAACATCGAAAAAAAGAGAAAAGATGGAGATAGAAGAAACTTATCATGAAAACTACTATTGCTTTTTGTTGGCCACCATAAGATGAACGGAGAAAGTAGCAGAATGCTTAGGAAATCTGAGAACTCAAAACTCAAAGGGAGTTGAAGGTGCAATAAAAGAAAGCCAAGAAGACGAAGAGAGCCATGTCCGCATATGAAAGAGAGAGAATAAATGGCTCCGTTTGAATTGACACTTGCTTTTCATTTTGTGTTTGACATCCTACACACTGCACACTTTTGAATTTCTTAGGTTTTGTTTTTTCAATTAAAAAATAATGAAGATTTTCGAATCTTTCTGGACATTGGAAGGATTGAAGGATTGATACATCCATCAGCACATCCCATCACTTATTAATCTTAATTACCAATATTAATTATATATAATTATATTGCTTCACTATCCGCTTGGGGAAGAATTTATAAGCTATGTGATTTTTCACTGTACTTATATTATATTTTTTAATTTTTATAATTATGATTTACATGTATAATCGATATAAAGATAAAAGTATATTAGCATAGATGATGTATTATTTTAATTATGATTATGATGGGTTGAATTTCCTTTAAAATCATGAAATTTAATTATTTAATTGTTTTTTCAAATTAACTAACAATTTAATATTTTATTTTTTACATATGTATTATTATATAAGTCTATAATATTAATATTTTATTTAATTATTGCGTCACCGGTTCAACCAGACAGTTTAACCGATCTAACCGTTTGAACCATGACCCGCTGGTCTTTCCGGCTCGATGTCCGGTCCGGCTTTTAAAACATTGCCTCAGACAATAATAAATCCCAAACGCAGAAGAAGAAATCTAGCCTCGAATGCTTAAGTAATATGGAAGAAAAATGTAGGGAGGACGCAGTGCTCTGAAGAAGGAGAAAGGACATGGGCAACACGTTCTAACCAACATTACCTTAAATATATATTGAAGGGTAGAAAAATAAAACAAAATAAAAAAGAATTCATAAAGAAAATTGGAATAAAATCCCACCCAAAAGAATTAAATATAAGGAGGTCATAATCCCTCGCAATTCCTTCCCATTCCTCTAAGTATTATGTTTGATTTTGCATTAGAAATCACTAGAGATGGCTTCCAATGTGAAAGCAAAGATATAATCATTAATTTATGTCAAGGTTCCATATGATGTGAAATAAAATAAAATAATAATAATTTTGTAAATACTAAACAATAATCATGTTTTTGAATGGAAATAATACTAATAATTAAAAAAAACAACAGTAATGTTGTAAAACTACAAGAAATAAGGAGAATGAAGAGTAGAAAAGAAAGCAAGAGATAGAGAAGACAATGGCCTTTTCTCATTCACTTTGGTTCAAAGTACAAATGCCTCATGTATGCCCTCTATTTATAGGCCTCCAAGCATTGAAGTCCTATACTAAGGTTACAAAGGAATAAAGAACATCATAATAGCATTAACAATAAGAAACTCCTCCCAAAAACATTCATTAGGGAGGTTATGTAGTTTATGACACTTGAAGGTGAGGAATCCTATGAGAATTCTAAGGGTTAGGGGTTATGGACATCCACTCATGCAATATTCATAACACTCCCCCTTGGATGTCCATAATGAGTATTGTGCCTCATTAAAACCTTACTAGGAAAAACCCATTGGGACAAAAACCCAGTGAAGGAAAAAGAGTACACAATATTTACTCCCCCTAATGATAACATCATTTTAAGTCTTTAAGCCTGCGCATTCCAATACCATACACTAACTTCTCTAATGTTCTAGTCGGCAGTGTCTTGGTAAACAAATCAGCAAGGTTGTCACATGAGCGAATTTGTTGAACATCTATATCACCACTTTTCAAAAGATCATGAGTGAAAAAGAACTTTGGAGAAATATGTTTTGTTCTGTCTCCTTTGATATATCCTCCATTTAATTGAGCTATGCATGCTGTATTGTCTTCATATAATACTGTTGGAATCTTCTGTTCAAGGGAAAAACCACACATTTTTTGAATATGTTGAGTCACTGACCTCAGCCAAACGCATTCTCGACTTGCCTCATGAATTGCAATTATTTCCGCATGATTTGATGAGGTAGCTGATAAAGTTTGTTTTGTTGAACGCCATGAGATCGCTGTACCTCCACAAATAAATAAATATCCTGTTTGAGACTTGCCTTTATGTGGATCTGATAGAAATCCTGCATCTGCATAGCCAATTAATTGTGATTCTGATTCATTAGAGTAAAATAATCCCATATCAATTGTCCCTCGAAGATATCGAAATATATGCTTAATTCCATTCCAATGCCTTCTTGTTGGGAAAGAACTAAATCTTGCCAATAAACTAACAGCAAATGCAATATCAGGTCGTGTTGAATTAGCAAGATACATTAATGCACCTATGGCACTGAGATATGGTACTTCAGGACCAAGAAGTTCTTCCTCATCTTCTTGAGGACGAAAAGGATCTTTATCCTTATCCAGTGATCTTACAACCATAGGAGTAGATAACGGATGTGCCTTATCCATGTAAAATCGCTTTAATACTTTTTCAATATAAGTTGATTGATGGAGGAAAATTCCATTTGCCAAGTGCTCAATTTG
The DNA here is from genome assembly GCF_004799145.2 of Neltuma alba. Lineage (NCBI taxonomy): Eukaryota > Viridiplantae > Streptophyta > Magnoliopsida > Fabales > Fabaceae > Neltuma > Neltuma alba. The sequence goes on along the minus strand of NW_021636528.1, from coordinate 12,713 downwards.
CAAGCCAAGGCAAAACTTTGTTCTTCCAAGATCTTTCATTTCAAATTCTTTCTTTAAACAATCAACTGCTTTTTGAAGCTCTTCAGGAGTTCCAATTATATTTAAATCATCCACATAGACAGCAATTATAACAAACTCTGATCCATTTCTTTTTATAAAAACACATGGGCAAATTGGATCATTTTTATAACCTTCTCTCAACAAATATTCACTAAGTCGGTTATACCACATTCTTCCAGATTGTTTTAATCCATATAAGGATTTATGCAAACGAATTGCATAATTTTCTCGAGAATTCTTACATGCCTCTGGCAATTTAAATCCTTCAGGGATTTTCATATAAATCTCAGTATCTAAAGAACCATATAAATATGCCGTAACAACATCCATTAAACGCATTTCAAGTTTTCTATGGACTGCCAAACTAATTATATATCTTAAAGTGATTGCATCCACCACAGGAGAATATGTCTCTTCATAATCAATACCAGGTCTTTGTGAAAATCCTTGTGCTACAAGCCGTGCTTTATATCTAACAATCTCATTTTTCTCATTTCGTTTGCGCACGAAGACCCATCTGTATCCAACTGGTTTCACACCATTTGGTATATGGACTACAGGTCCAAAAACTTCACGCTTTGAAAGTGAATTTAACTCTGCTTGAATTGCATCTTTCCATTTTGGCCAATCATCTCTATGTCTACATTCTTCAACTGATGTAGGTTCAAGATCCTCATGTTGATTAATTATTTCAACAGCAACATTATATGAAAAAATATTGTCAACAACTGTGTTCTCTCGGTTCCATCTTTTTCCTGTAGTAACATAACTTATTGAGATCTCTTCATTATTTTCAGGTACCTGAGCCTCCTCTGAGGTCTTTTGATTAGTTATGTTTCGGTCCTCTCCTATAGGACTTGCCTCCTTAATTTGACTATCATGACCATCATGATTATTTGCTCCTTTTTTCTTTCTAGGAGTTTTATCTTTGGAACCGATTGGTCTACCCCGCTTCAGGCGTGGTTTGGTTTCACTTGCGCTTTCTAGTTGTCCTGCTGGGACATCAATTCTAATTGGAGCATTTTCAGCTGGAATGTGAGATTTAGTAATTCTCTTAGGATCAGTGAATGCATTTGGCAGTTGATTTGCAATATTTTGCAAATGAATTATTCTTTGAACTTCAAGTTCACATTGTTGTGTACGAGGATCTAGATGAGATAATGATAATGCTTTCCATATGATTTCTTTATCCAGCTGCTTATTATCTCCCCCTAATATTGGAAAAATTGTCTCATCAAAATGACAATCGTCAAAACGTGCTGTAAACAAATCTCCTGTTAATGGTTCTAAATACTTAATTATAGAAGGAGATTCATAGCCAACATATATCCCTAACCTTCTTTGAGGTCCCATCTTTGTGCGTTGTGGTGGAGCAATAGGGACAAATACCGCACATCCAAAAATTCTAAGATGGGAAATATTTGGCTCTCGACCAAAAGTCAATTGTAACGGGGAGAATTCATGATAACTTGTTGGCCTGATGCGTATAATTGCTGCTGCATGCAGAATTGCATGTCCCCAAGCTGAAATAGGAAGTTTTGTTCTCAAAAGCATTGGTCTAGCAATCAATTGGAGGCGTTTAATAAATGACTCTGCTAGGCCATTTTGAGTGTGGACATAAGCAACAGATTTTTCTACTGTTATTCCAGTTGCCATGCAATAATCATTAAAAACTTGAGATGAAAACTCACTAGCGTTATCAAGACGAATTGTCTTAATTGCATGGTCTGGAAATTGTGCTCTTAATCGAATTATTTGAGCAAGTAATCTAGCAAATGCTAAATTACGTGTTGATAACAAACACACATGGGACCATCTTGTAGATGCATCTATTAAAACCATAAAATATTTGAATGGTCCACATGGTGGATGGATAGGTCCACATATATCTCCTTGGATACGCTCTAGAAATGCAGGAGATTCAACTCCTATTTTTGTCAATGAAGGCCTTATAATTAATTTGCCTTGAGAACAAGCAGCACATGAAAATTCTTTAAATTGAAGAATCTTCTGGCTCTTCAATGGGTGTCCATGTGAATTTTCAATAATTCTTCGCATCATAGTTGATCCGGGATGGCCTAACCGATCATGCCAAACAATAAACGTATCTTTATCAGTAAACTTCTGGTTTACCGTAGCATTTGTTTCAATTGTACTAATATTTGTATAGTACAAACCAGAAGATAATGTCGGTAATTCTTCCATGACATATTTTTCTCCATTTCTTACCATTGTAACATGCAAATATTCAATGTTCTTCTCATTTATAGTCTCAATATGATATCCATTTTGGCGAATATCTTTAAAACTTAATAAATTTCTTTGAGACTTCGAGGAATATAAAGCATCATTAATAACAAATTTTGTTCCTCTGGGTAATATTATAATTGCTCTTCCGGAGCCTTCAATTAGTTTTGTATTACCCGCTATAGTATTGACGCTTGCACTATTTATCGTAAGATGAGAAAAATATTTTCTATCTTTGAGTATGGTGTGTGTTGTAGCACTATCTATCAGGCATATATCTTCATTCTTGTGCCCAACAAAAGGAAGAGAAACATCCATATTCTTCACCGAAAAAAAAAAACATTCATTAATATAAATTCGAAGTACATCATGATTAATAATACTCTTAAAAAAAAAGAGAAATAAATAAACATAAACTAAATTAAAAAGCATAAATAAAGCAAACTAAAATTATCCAAATTCTTCTAATCATGATTCTCAAAGAAATCAGCCACATCCAAATGTGCCATAGCATCAAGGCCATTAACATCATCTAGCTCATTGATATTATCATTTTTGTATGCAAAATTTGCCTCCACATCATCACTTTGAAAAGTCAAATTTGCTTCCACATTATTTGAACTTCTTTTTATAGAAGCCTGATAAAGTTTTGCTAGATGCTCAGGCGTACGACAGGTACGTGACCAATGTCCTTTCATGCCACACCGGTAACATTGATTTTCAACAACTCTTGAAGGGCCATTCTTATCTTTTTTCTGCCCATCCCCAAGTTTCTTCTTTTGGTGGGTATTTGGGTTATAATTGTTGCTTCCCCCACCATAATGACGGTAATTTGTGCGTCCCCTACCACGACCACGGTCTCGGCCACGACCACGACCACGACCGCGTCCACGTGTATGATGATTATTGCGTACAGTCACATTCGCTTCAGGGAATGGAGCTGATCCAGTGGGACGGATCTCATGATTTTTCATTAATAGCTCGTTATTTTGTTCAGCCACAAGAAGACATGAGATCAATTCAGAATATTTCTTAAAACCCTTTTCACGATATTGCTGCTGCAGGAGCACATTTGAAGCATGAAAAGTTGAAAATGTTTTTTCTAATAAGTCCTCATCTGTTATTTTCTCACCACATAATTTCAATTGAGAACTTATCTTGAAAACTGCTGAATTATATTCAGTCACAGATTTAAAATCTTGGAGCCTCAAATGCATCCATTCATAACGAGCTTTAGGCAAAATTACCGTTTTTTGATGATCATACCTTTCTTTTAAATTATTCCACAATTCTAACGGGTCTTTTACCGTCAGGTATTCAGCTTTCAACCCTTCATGCAAATGGTGGCGTAGGAAAATCATAGCCTTAGCCTTGTCTTGGCTAGTTGCTTCATTTCCAGGTAAAATAGTACTTCCTAGACCTTTGGCATCTAGGTGGATTTCAGCATCTAAGACCCAAGACAAATAGTTTTTTCCAGTGATATCAAGAGCCGTAAACTCGAGTTTGGTAAGATTGGCCATGGATCAAACTAAAATGATAATAACAAAAATTAGAATTATAATAAAATTGATGCACACTGAAACACAATAAATAAAATATTAGGATTCAAAAGTCACCCATAAATAAATTATTCTTTAAAATTATAAACAAAATAAATGAATAAATAAACAATGACAAATAAACATATATGAGGGAAAAAAAAATAAACAACACAAATAATTAGTTACAATAATAATATAGAGACAATGTATATATAAATATATATAGGGGGAAGGGGGTAATGTAAATGCGGTAATATAAATAAATATATAAATATTACAATAGACTAACTAATATATAATAAAAATTAAACTAAAAATAAAAATAAAAATAATGCTACAGTGAGATAAACGAAATAAATATAAATTGATAAATAATGAATAAACAACATATAAATTATTAGGCCTTATTATAAATAAATTATATAAACAACATATATAAACAACATAAATAAATACGAACAAATAGAATGATAGGAAAAATATATATATATATATAAACAGTGTAAATATATATATATATATATATATGAGAGTTAGTGCAATATAGATAAAACAACAGTAAATTATATATATATATATATATGTATATAAGGGTTAGTACAATATAGATAAAACAACATGGGACACTGTAAATTATATGTATATGAGAGTTAGTACAACACAGATAAAATAATGTAAAATACCATAGATACCAAATGGAGATGATACATAAATTACATCAATTATTTGAAACAAACATAATATTTTACAATGTGACAACAAAAATAAAATGACTTAAAATAAAACAGAATGTTAACATAAAATAAATATATATATAACATAATGAAAAAAAAAATTAAAATGTAAAGAAAAGAACAATAGAGTAACATTATATAATATAAAACATGATAATTAAGAAAGGAGATAATATAAAGTTAATATGTAGTCAATACATAGATATATATTGTGATGATTGAGTAAGGAGATAATTAGACGATGAGAAGAGTGCATCATCTTACGAAGGGTTTATACCTTAAATTTTCAGAGCAAGGTCGTGCTGATAACGTGTTGTAAAACTACAAGAAATAAGGAGAATGAAGAGTAGAAAAGAAAGCAAGAGATAGAGAAGACAATGGCCTTTTCTCATTCACTTTGGTTCAAGGTACAAATGCCTCATGTATGCCCTCTATTTATAGGCCTCCAAGCATTGAAGTCCTATACTAAGGTTACAAAGGAATAAAGAACATCATAATAGCATTAACAATAAGAAACTCCTCCCAAAAACATTCATTAGGGAGGTTATGTAGTTTATGACACTTGAAGGTGAGGAATCCTATGAGAATTCTAAGGGTTAGGGGTTATGGACATCCACTCATGCAATATTCATAACAAGTAAAATATATTGACTACCTCTCTATTTTCCTTAAATCACAGAAACCTCTCTTTTATTTTGAAAACATATATAAACTTCCCTTCAAATTGAAATATATGTACACAAACTTCCCTTATATTTTTAATATTCAATTTCTATCCACCTAACCTTTAGTTGATCGTTAAATTTAACTTTTAAATTTTTATTTTGACAAAAATATCCCTCTTTAACATAAATGTTATTTAAACATTTATATCTACGAAAAAAAATTTTTTGATACAATAAATTTTTTTTTGATACAATAAAAAAATTATAATACATTTATTTTCAAAATTTTTAATATGTTATAAAATTTTTAATTTCAATTATATTATAGAATTATATAATTTTAGTTTCTCATAAAACATTGAAACTTAAGATAGTTTTTAAATGGTTAGAAAATATTTTGAATGCTTATTTTCTTATCACATAATATAAATTATTCGAGTTTGAAAACTTATATAAATCATTTAAATTTATGTTGTATTAACTAAATTACTTAAATTTTTGGCCCAGTATGATAAAAACATTAAACAAACAACAATTTTCAAAAATAAAAAAAATAAAATTAAGGTAAAGTAGAAAATCTTAAATTCTTCAATATGGTTTTAACCAAGATTTTAGGATTTAGTATTATGAAGGGTAATTTAGCAAATAGAAAGTATTTCAATATAAATTTGAATTAAAAAACATATTTTTGAAATATTCTTAACGGAGTTAACAGTTTGGATTTAAGTGTACGTTTTCAAAATAAAAAGGAGGTCTGTGTAATTAAGACAAAATGTAAAGGAGGTTAGAGTATTTTACTGAAAAGATAATTACTACCAAATGATAATTATAAGGGTTTAATAAATTTCATTTTTATCCTTAAAGCAAACCAGTGTTTATAGGTATATAGTAGAGACCAGGGGTCTTTACTAACTGCCACTACTGTATAACAAAATAAAGTGAGAAGATTTAAGCTAAAGCACCAAATTCACAAATTAATTATTAAAAAATTTCTCAAATTTACCGTTTGCATAATTAATATGAGCATTTACCAATTACATAACATAAATTTATGATTGAAAAGATATTTCACACTATTTACCACTTAAACAATACAATTTTTTTTTTTAGCGAAAGTATTATTATCTGTTGACGTGAATGGAATTAATTAGTTAACTCAAAAATTGATCAAGAGGACCACCGAAGCAGAACTGAAATGACCAAAAACCACATCCAGGCCAAAAATAATTACTGTTAATTACCCCTCCCCCCCAAAAAGAAAAACCCAGGAAAAAAAAAAATCCCCCGAACATGAGACGATCCCAAAACTCCCATTTGAGGACCGTGCGGCATTGATTTTTGTCATTTTTGGTAGTTAAAGAAGCCATGCTTTTCTATTAACGGCCATCAAAGCTCTTTGCTATAATACAGTTAATATGCAGTAAATATAATTTTTTTAAAATACACCCTTATGTATAAATGGGTAGATGTGAGAGAGTAATAGTGAGATAAATTAATAAAAACAATATATTAAATACATTAAACTAGTTGTAAAATAAGTAATAATGTATTAAATATTCAGAGAAACTCAGAAGGAATCTTATAAAAAAGGATAAAACTATTCAAAAAATTAGATCTTATAATAAAAGACAGAAGGAGTATTATCCACATTTAATTTATCTTTCTCAGCAAACCATTTATTGAATTTTATTAGGCTAAGCAGCCATATGTTTCAGTTGTATGTGCCTTCACTTTAAAATTTTATAATAAGCTTTATATTTATGTGTGAATAATAACTCTCATTTCTTAAAGTTTATGAGAATTATCTACCCCTAACTAACTCAACCTTTGAGAATTTTTGATAAAAACAATATAATATTTAGCCAATAATATGCTCCCTTGATTCTTAATATAGAATCTAATTTGAGAATTAATGTTGGTCTTCTAGCTAAGACTTATTTCATATATTTATTAATTTTTTTCAAATTAATCCTATTAATATTTCCTCAATAGTGATCAAATAGGAGAGAGGGAGGGAATTAAGAAAGATGGTTATGATGTTTTAAAAAAATATATCATATTAACTAATTTAACTAACACCATTAATCTATTCAAACTAGTTACACTATATAAAAAAAAAAAAGACTTTAGGCGGCGACAAAAAAAGTCGATCGCCTCTAAAACTAAGATTTTCAGCGGCGACTTTTTTTGTCGCCGCTGAAAGTTCGCGGCTGAAACTAAGACATTTAGTGGCGACAAAAGTGTCACCATTGAAAGTGGACTTTCAGCGGTGACTTTTTTAGTCGCTGCTGAAAGTTCGCCACTGAAACTAAGACTTTCAGCGGCGACTTTTCTAGTTGCCGCTGAAAGTTCATTACTGACACTAAGACTTTCAGTGGTGACTTTTTTTGTCGCCGTTGAAAGTATGCCTTTGAGAATCATTAGATTCACTTTCAGCGGTGACATTCTATGGTCACTGCTGAATGTCTGACTTTCAGCGGCGGCTTTATAATGTCACTGCTGAAAGTGTAATATAATAATATATATTTTATTTTACAATATTTATAAACAAATTCAATCTGGCTCAGCAGCAAGAAGATTGGACACGAAAGGAGGTGGTCACGAGTTCGAACCTTGAAGAAGACACATTTAAGGTGAAAATATTTGGACAATGACGCTGCTGAAAGTTCGCCACTGAAACTAAGACTTTCAGCGGCGACAAAAGTGTCGCCGCTGAAAATGGACTTTCAGCGGCGACTTTTCTAGTTGCCGCTGAAAGTTCATTACTGAAACTAAGACTTTCAGTGGTGACTTTTTTTGTCGCCGCTGAAAGTATGCCTTTGATAATCATTAGATTCACTTTCAGCGGCGACATTCTATGGTCACTGCTGAATGTCTGACTTTCAGCGGCGGCTTTATAATGTCACTGCTGAAAGTGTAATATAATAATATATATTTTATTTTACAATATTAATAAACAAATTCAATCTGGCTCAACAGCAAGAAGATTGGACACGAAAGGAGGTGGTCACGAGTTCGAACCTTGAAGAAGACACATTTAAGGTGAAAATATTTGGACAATGACGTGGCGGGGAGGAGTGATGTGGCAATGACGTGGAGGTGGCTAGTGATAATGTGGCAGCCAGTGACGATGACGTGGCGGCCGACGGTGATGATGTGGGGGCCGACTGTGATGACATGGCAGCCGACGATGATGACGTGGCGGCCAACGGTGATGACGTGGTGTTGGTAAAGCCAGTTCTTGTTAGGCATTACTTTCAGTGGTGACAAAAAAGTTGCCGTTGAAAAGTCTTTTAGGGGATACAAGAATGTCGCCGCTAAAAAGTCTTTAGGGCGACAAGAATGTTGTCGCTAAAAGTGTCTTTCGGTGGCGACAAATGTCACTGTCGAAACTTCTAAAAGTTGCCGTTGAAAGTATCTTTCAGCAGTGACCTTTTTAGTCGTCGCTAAAAGTTGTTAGCTATGGCTGCTACATCAATGACTTTTTAGCAGCGAAAAGTCACCGCTGAAAACTTTCAGCGGTGACTTTTTGTCGCCGCTGAATGTCAATTTTTTTGTAGTGTTAATTAAGTTTTACATTAAGAACTGTAAGAGAGTATTATACTTCGATAATAAAATAACAGAATACTTGTCATTGATATAGTTAATTAAGCCACAAGAACTGTTTACCTAGAACTGAAGCATCTGTAACAAGGGGAGTATGTTTCCCATGGGGTCGGTAGATAGTTGACGCAGACCATTACTCGTGAGTGTAGAAAGAGCAATTTCTAGCATGTCCCTATTCCAACATGCTCAAAGGAAGCTAGAATCGGCATTGTTATACCCACAACAAAATCTGAAGCTGAACAGTTTGTTGTACCGTGTCAACTGTTACCCATATATCTCAGCAAATATAACGAAAGAGAGTTGATCATTATATCTTTTTCATGTAATTCTGCTTAGTTCAGGGGCTGACAATGTCAGATTTGTGCTGGTAGAGCTCATAGATCATAATGGTTTGTACCCATCTAAAACGGGGCATTGCATTGGAATGAAAGAGCTAAAAGCAGATGAAATATGGGAACGTGGGCGAGACTCGAGAGGCAGGAAATAATGTTATGGGGCCCACTAGAAGATATAGTCAGAGAAATTGAAAGCTATGCATAACGAGCTATGATATGTGGAGAAAGGGCATTTACAACAATTAAATTAATAATAGTTTTTTTAAAAAAAAATTTCGTCAAACAATAATAGATATTACATTAATAAATAAGGAAAAATTACAATTAGGTCCCACCCAAGGGAATTAAATATAAAAAAGTCTCTTGAAATCATGAAATTATTTTGAAGTCCCAAAGAACCTTATTGTAATAAATTTTATTTGTTTAATTATCAAATTACCCTTTCTTTTTTTAGGTTTGTATTGACAATCGAAAGAACAATCGTTAACAAATTAGGATGTAAGAATTGACAACTATCGCAGCAGGTATTGACAACACATTTTTCTCAGCATATGACGAAATCTAAATACCTGCTACGATAGTGTCAATTCTGCAGACCTAAGTTGTTAACCACTACTCTTCTAGTTGTCAATGCAAACCTAAAAAAAAGAAGGGCAATTTGGTAATCAAACAATAAAATTATTACAATAAGGTCCCTTGGGACTTCAAAATACTTTCATGATTTCAAGGACTTTTTGTATTTTTTACAATAAGTTGTTAACCACTGCTCTTCTAGTTGTCAATGCAAACCTAAAAAAAAGAAGGGCAATTGGTAATCAAACAAATAAAATTTATTACAATAAGGTCCCTTGGGACTTCAGAATACTTTCATGATTTCAGGGACTTTTTGTATTGTATTAAATAAGTTGTTAACCACTGCTCTTCTAGTTGTCAATGCAACCTAAAAAAAAGAAGGGCAATTGGTAATCAAACAAATAAAATTTATTACAATAAGGTCCCTTGAGACTTCAGAATACTTTCATGATTTCAAGGGACTTTTTTGTATTTATTACAATAAGTTGTTAACCACTGCTCTTCTAGTTGTCAATGCAAACCTAAAAAAAAGAAGGGCAATTGGTAATCAAACAAATAAAATTTATTACAATAAGGTCCCTGGGACTTCAGAATACTTTCATGATTTCAAGGGACTTTTTTGTATTTAATTCCCTTGGTGAGACCTAATGGCAATGTTCCCAATAAATAATTGTATAAATTAGTAAATTTTAGATGGAATTGCAATCAAGTCCCAAGAATAGAATTTAATTATTGTAAAGTCTGTTGACAATTAAAAAGCATGCAACGACATGTTTCTGTGTAGAAAACAACAATTAGTTTATGTTGCTCACTTGTCATTAGGACTTTAGGGTAACTAAATCTATTCTTTAAAACCTAATTACAAATCTCCCTGAATTTTAATAGTATAAAGTAATGTTTTAAATGCCAAACTAGAACTTGAGTTGAAAAGGTTAACGAGTCATAGTTCAAATAGGTCGGATTGATGATATGATGATTAAATTAAAAATAAAATTATATGCCTATAATAATGTATGTGTCAGAAATAAATTATTAAAATTTTAAGAAAATAAAATAATAATAATAATATATTTAGTATATGGAGGGGGCATTTGCTGTAATTTTTGCTCAATATGGATATGGCAGAGTTTGAACTCGTTGGTGCTGGGATTGCTTATTTATATTTTATGCGGACTTTGGTATGCGGACTTAATGAATGCTGGACTGCTCATGCCAGTTTCTGCGGGATTGCTCAATACCACTGACCCCTGTGGTACTGGAAAATCAATCCCAGGACTGAACGTTTTTGGACCAAATTATCCTTGACCCATCTGCCTCTCGTATATCAGTCTTCCTTGTTTGGACCGTCATGAATCACGAACTGGTTCATCTCCCTAGTGTTTTTACAGATTGTGTTCTCCATTAATAGAGTTCATCTTCATCTTCCACATCGTCACAATTTTTCTGCAATCTTCATCCTTCTCCGCTCAATCTAAGCTTTGATCTTTGATCTCCAGTTCATCATCTTCTCCATTTCCTGTGTCTGAGAGCGTTTCGATATTTGGTTTCCATTGGAATAACAAAAACCTTGTGGTTAAAATAAGATTGCGTCCAGAATGGCAAACCCTTTTGGTAAATGAAGCGGACTAGATCTTTGATTCAAATGAATCATCAATCATCAATCATCAATCATCATCAATCAATCAATTATATTCTTGAAAATTTGTAATACCCGATTCATTTAAAAATGGGTCGGATATGAGATTATAGGATCCGAATATCTTTAATTAATGAGATTTAAATAACATCTTAATTAAGATTTGAATATATTGAGTTAAATAGGAAACATTATAAATAAATGCAATTTCAAATAGGGATTCAAATGAAGAAATTAATAATTAACTTTCAATTTGTATAATATTTTAATTGAAATTTGAATATATTAAATTAAATGGGATATCATAATTAAATAGCGTGTCAATAAGAGGCTTAAATAGAGAAATAAATAATTAATTTCAAATTTTCATCTATTCGTCATAAATTCTGTATCTCTAATTTAAATTCCATTAAAATGAATAAAAAAATACATTCCTATTAGAAGTAAATTTTAAATTATCTTAGATAATGCAATTTATTAAACTTTTAAATATAATCAAATAGGTTAACCTGTGCATCGCACAGGGAGAAATTTCTAGTTAAAACCCATACCTTGTAGTTCGAATGAATTAAAAAAATTGAAACCTATGAGCCATCCAGGTCTGACGCCATTGACGATTCTGCATTGGGTGCTTAGATTTCAACTTTATGGTTTATGTTTCTGATTTTAATTTCTGCTTTGCCTTTTTTCCCCCCCGCATATTTTCCTGATTCATTCTATTGATGAGTGCTCAGCCGCCTAGCGGGGATGAATTTTTGGAAGGCGGAAGAACGGAAGACCAGGGCAATTATGTCTTTTTCTTCATTTTTGTTTGAGTTCGGTCGTACATATTTTTCCTTAATCCCATCCCATACCAAACATAATTTTAAAACATAAGACCAACTCCAATCCCATGCCCATTTCCATTCCCAACTCCATTCCCAATCCCTTAAACTTTAATACCTTGTACCAAACGTAATCGTAGTGTATGAATGAATACTTGTCATCTCTTAATAGGTTGATAAAAAACACCCTTGGAGGGAGGGGGCTAGCCACAGGCGATCTGAGGGATTGATGGGGCAGTCGCTTGGGGAGGGGATCGCGGGAAGGGGAGAGATTGAAGAATCACCCCCCGGGGGGAGGGGGAGGTAACCACGAGTGATCTGAGGAGTTACTATTGTAATTCTCTTGTTCTTAATATAAGACCTTTTTTTTCGGACTAGAAGCTTAATATAAGACCTATTTAACTGATTTGTTTATATTAAGAAGTTAGGTAAGTTAATTAATTATAAAGAAATATGACATGTTTTTTCTAAAACACCATAATCATCTTTCTT